>NC_043993.1:36465277-36510277 GCF_902150065.1 Myripristis murdjan
ACTGGACTTACTGCACAGGTGGCATCCTATTACATTACTATTACAGCACCATGCTGGAATTCACTGAGCTCCTGAAAGCGACCCATTCTTTCACAAATGTTTGTAGAAGTAGTCTGCATGCCTAGGTGCTTGATTTTATACACCTGTGGTCATGGAAGTGATTGGAACACCTGAATTCAATGATTTGGATAGATGAGCGAATACTTTTGGCAATATAGTGTATACACATATACATATATATATACACATATAGACATACACACATATACATACATGTACACACATATACACATACACAGGTTACCTATATATATGAGATATTGTTTTTATTGTTTTTATCATCATCAGCTGCTGCTGAAGCCTCAGGCAGCGACACTTTGAGCACAAACAAACAAACAAACATGTTTTTGATATAAAGTTTTTTTCTTATTTTGACTTTAGAATCAAACAGAACCAAATCAAAGTTCTGATGATCTGTGAAGTTCTGTTCTAACCCTCAAGAACATCTGCAGGTTCTGTTCCTGTTCCTGTTCTGACAGGCGACAGACACGTTCTCTACTCAGAACACACGGTTCCCCCTGTCTGTCCTCTGGGACAACAACAAGCTGACAGGCTGCTTCTCGTGAGGAACCCGGCCTGAGGCTGCTTCTCGTGGAGGAACCCGGCCTGAGGCTGCTTCTCGTGGAGGAACCCGGCCTGAGGCTGGTTCTCGTGGAGGAACCCGGCCTGAGGCTGGTTCTCGTGGAGGAACCCGGCATGAGGCTGCTTCTCGTGGAAGAACCCGGCCTGAGGCTGGTTCTCGTGGTGGAACAGGAAGAACCCGTGAGCAGTGAGCACATGTTCCAAACTCCATGAAGTCTTGTCACTCCTCCTCCACCTGCAGGTTCAAACATCCAGCAGAGCAACCAACCACGAGGAGCTGCCTGTCAGCTGGTTCTGAGTAGAGAACGTGTCTGTCGCCTGTCAGAACAGGAACACACACACACACACACACACACACATTATCCACACACATTCCTGTACAGTGTGTGTACAGTCACAGATTACACTATCTCGGCTCTAACAGTTGACACTCTCTCTCTCTCTCTCTCTCTCTCTCACACACACACACACACACACACACACATACACTCTCTCTCTGTCACACACACACACACACACACACACACACACACTCTCTCTCTCTCTGTCACACACACACACACACACACAGAGTTTATCAGTGATGAAAAACAGAACCTGAACAAATCTAAATATAAGCTGAACCAGATCCTCTCAGTGCTGACCTACTGTGTGTGTGTGTGTGTGTGTGTGTGTCCATGTGTGTGTGTGTGTGTGACAAAATTTTAATCACAATTAATCACATTTTTATTTAAATCACATTTTATGCTCAAAATCTAATAATGAATTCAGATAAATAAATTTCAAAGTGCAAAAACACTTTCAACAAACAGGATGCTCTATAGCAGCAATGAACTTTCCCTTTACATGGCAGCAAAATATTTCTGAGAAATCTTAACTCAAAATATAATATAAAAAATAAATATCTAAATAACAAATATAAAATATAAAACCAAAGGTGTTTGTGGCCACTGGCAAGGCAGGAACATTTGATCTGATTTGTTATCGAAAACCAAGTTAAAGTCAGAATCAGAACCGGAGCAAACAGGCACCAAAATGAAAAAAATGTCCATTTTCAAATGTCGGCATTAATTGATTAATTGATTGATGCGTTAACACGATAATAACACCATAGCTCCCCAGCTCTAGTACGTGTCTGCCTTCTGCCTGGATTTTCTTGTTTTGCTGAGCTCGGGACTCTCCTGGGCGTCGGCCTTTGGGCAGCAGGTGTGCAGCTCCCAGCCAATCACAGCGCAGCGTGGTGTCAGACTGACAGCACCACGTCCAATAGGAAGCTCCAAAAATCACAGACGTGGAAAAAAAGAAATACAGCCAGGAGACAAAGCTCGCTCACTTTGGAAGGCAAGGGCGATCATTCCGTCACCATCCTGGGGAAGGAACACCGGGCGGCGGGGGGGGTCTTGGCGGCGGCGGTAGGGAGAGGCAGCTGAGCTCGCTTTGCAGGTTGACTGAACTGAGGCTCCGCTCCTGGCCGACAGGTCACCTCGCAGGATTTCCCAGCATGCTCTGCACGGTGGCTCCACCCACCCGGAGTAGCCTGGACACGCCCCTTCAAACATTTTGGTATTTTTTTTTATTTTTAACTGAAGAAAAATTTTGAAGTTAATAACCAGCCGTTTGATGCTCGTGACGAGTGCTTGTTTTATTATGTTGTTGTTGTTGTTGTTGTTGTTCTGCCTCGAACTTCACCTCAAACAGCAGCAGCGTCCACACCTCAGAGAGAGAGACAGGCTCTGTGTTACCATGCCAACAGCATGACAGACAGAGAACGAGAGAGAGACAGACAGACAGAGAGAGAGACAGACAGACAGAGACAGACAGACAGACAGACAGAAAGAGAGAGAGACAGACAGAAAGAGAGACAGACAGAAAGAGAGACAGACAGACAGAAAGAGAGAGAGAGACAGACAGAGAGAGAGACAGACAGACAGAAAGGCAGACTGAGACAGAGACAGACAGACAGAAAGAGAGACAGACAGACAGAAAGAGAGAGACAGACTGAAAGAGAGAGAGAGACAGACAGAAAGAGAGACAGACAGAAAGAGAGACAGAGAGACAGACAGGCACAGCTGCAGGCTGTCACTCAGGTCCAGGAATAGCTTCCAGCTTCCAGCTCGTAGATTCTGCAAGCTGCACTCCGACTCGCTCTCTCTCTCTCGCTCTCTCTCACCCTGTGTGTGTGTCTATGTCGCTCTACCAGCCTCGCTCGCCCTGCACTCTTGTCTCTATCAGTCTGTTTTTCCAGTCTGCCAGCAGAGACACGTTCCCAACCTCTCTCTCTCTCTCTCTCTCTCTCTCTGTGAGAGACGGTGTCGACCGCCCGGACATGCAGCCTAGCCACAGCACTGCACGCTCTTCCTCTGGTCGCTAATGGATTTATTGATCGGCTGATTGATGGCCCTTTGAGAACGTTGGAATATCTCTGGAAAACTTTGCCCTGCACTGGAAACGTGGGATTATTCCATATGGTTAAAAACATAAATAAATAAAACTGCCTCAACAAACTAAGAGCAGCAACAGGAGACAGAACCAGCAGCAGAACCAGAACCAGGAGCTGGACCGGCTGTGAGGGTCCGCTCCCTGGGCAGCACTGCCATCACACCTGTGGCAGGTGAGACCTGAGCAGATTCATCTGATTTCTTTCAAAAACATGGAAAAGGGCAATGAGCAGCTCAACCTGCAATGACCCAAAAAGGAGGAGGAAAAAAGACAGAGAAAACTAAATGAAAACTAATTCAAGCAAAATTAAAAATAGCCCCAAAAAACAAAATATCTTTCCTGGAACATATTTTTAAATATGTATTTATAATAATTAGAAATATAGCTTTCTGGACATTTTCCTATTTTTTTCAATAAGTTTATAATACTCTCTCTCTCTCTCTCTATTTAGTTAATTTCAAGGTCATTCTCTTGTAACTTTTTACTAATTTCTTGCAAATTTTCAGGTCGTTCCTTGCTCAGTTGCTCAGGTTTAAAGGGTTTAGTGCGTCTGAGCGAAACCTTTAATAAGCGTCAAACCACAAATATGACATCCATCCAGGTTCCAAAGGGTGAATATGGGAAGCTTCTCTATTAGGGCTCTGTGAAGATGCTTGGTCACAAGTAATCAGATTACTTGATTTCTTCTCCACAGAAACCCGCCGGCCGTTGCCTGACCTGCATCCTGGTGTCTCCCAGTCTTTCTTCACCTTTGGTATTTCACCTCAAAAGAGTCCGTCCTCACCTTTGGTATCAGAACCGTGAGTTGGAACCAGACAGGAACATTTCCAGCGTTGGAGAAACATCAGACTGGAGGTCAGAGCTCCAGCCCTGGAGGACTTTTCCTCCACAACAGAAGGAGCAACACAGAACAGTAGAAAGAGAGAGAGAGTGGAGTGATAGTGGCGAATAAAAGAAAAAGAGCAGCTGAAAACACAGAAGAAACCGTTGTTTGATGATGGAGGGAGGAGGAGGAGACAAGGAGCTTCCCTTCCTCAGCGCCCATCGCTGTCCTGAGGTTGACTGGCTGCCACATCGCGCCACCACAACGCAAAACCCGGAGTCCAACAGGTTAGTTCCTGTTGCCACAAACCAGGCCGCAGCAGAACAGGAGGAGGACCTTCTCCACCCAGGTCAGGGGGAGGTCCTCCGGTCAGAGCAGCTCCTGGCAGACGGCAGCAAGCAAAAGATGGAGTTCAATTCCAGAGTTCCCTCCGAGGTGGACTACCTGGACATCTACTCCAACTGGTGCTCCTCCTCCCGGCCCTCAGAGGAGGAGGAGGAGGAGGAGGAGGAGGAGGAGGAGGAGGAGGAGGAGGAAGAGGAGGGGAGCATCAGCAACTGGTCCGAGGAAGATCTTTCTCTGCACTTCTCTCCCTCTGTCATCCTTCCATCCGAGGAGGAGGACTCCGACACTGAGAGCGGCTTCGAATGTGTTGACATTACTGTGGAGAATCAGGTAAGGCACTGTTGTTTTCTCTATTTCTCTGTACAGTGAGGAAAATGACAGTTTCAGAGCTGCACACCATAATTTAATCTTGAATTTATCAAGTTTCAAAATGAGCTGCTAAACACCACCTACATGTCAAGAAGCTCTTTGGAAGTCCTTACTGGGAACATAGCATAAAGTGAAAAACCTGAATGAGCATCACTGGGAATACAGCTTGAATCCTGTGTTGCAATAAAAACTGCGACCTGAACCCACACCAAATCCCTCAGCCATGTCATTTGCTCCCCTGGTTTCTCCGCTATGCTGATGACGCTCCACTCTTCCGTCAGAAGCTCAAACAGATGGGCACATCTCTGCACACCTTAAACTCCCCAAACTGTGGAATTGTTTCCTTCTTACAAGTTGAGAGCGGAGTTGTTTCTTTCACGTTCCAGAGTCCCAAGTTGACTCAGACTTCAGCTCAGTCAAATCTCTGCAGCTCAGCTGTTAACCAGAACCAAGAGGAGGAGCACATGGGTCCAGTTCAAGCTGCTCTGCTCTGCCTCCTGTAACGTTTACCTCTGATTTGAAGCTCCACCTCTTTGTATACAAACCCCCAAATGGGCCACAAGCCACCTTGCCCGCTCCATTGTTATTTAAGCAACAACCCAAAGACAACCAGCCTTTATCAGTTACACCTAACTAAGAAAAAAAAAGCAAAACTATCCTCAAGGGCATCACTTTGAAAACCACCGGTCTATGCTACCATCTTTTACATTACAAGATTCAAAGTTTCAACTCAACATGCTGTGCTGTTCTTTTTTTAAAATTACGAATAACTTTTTTATAAGTTAAAGGTCAGAACAGGGCAACTGAAGTAATTTCTTGTTACTGTTGTGTGCCTCGAGGTCAAAGGTCAGGACAGCGAGGTGCCAAAGATGGTTCCTAAGCGCCAGATCCAGCTGAGGAGGCGCGACTCAGAGGACAACAATCAACCGGTGATCCAGGAGAAACCAGAGGTCTGTCTGTCTTTCTATATATAAAAAGAAAAGAAAAAACAGTAAGATCCTCTGATCTTCTGTTTACAGCTAAATTCATGGAAAATAATGTAAAATCTCCAGGTCACAGAGAAGGATGGACCCAACACAGGGGGAGGAGCTAAGAGTGAGGCATCAGCCAATGAGCTACATTACCTCCCACTTCGCCGCCGCCCTGAACTGTTGCTACGACAACACAGCATGCCCGTTTCGTTCCACCAGCAGTCGGCAACCACTGAGATCTACAGCAACAGGGTCTACAAGGGCCTGGTAGCAGGGGCCAGCCAAGGTAACCAAGCCATGTTTATCCAGGAAGTTAGCTGATCCCAAATGACTCCTTCTTGTTGCTCTGCTCCTATCAACCTGACTCCTCCTTATTTTTTTTTTTATTTTTTTTTTCAGGGTTCCATGGTGCCGTCAGTGGTAACCGCACCACGAGGCAACGACTCCAGAAGTCTTTCTCACTGGATGAAACTAAAACCAAAATGGCATCATGCATCATCACAAGTGTCCTGTCCAAGAAGATGCAGGTGGAACAGAGCGCCTTTGCCGCACCAGAGCAGTACATTGGCTCTAAAAACTGCACCCACAACAACATGAAGAAAGACCATGTGGCCTCCGGTGGCACAAACTGTCTGCAGGGAGGTGCTCAGCTCAACCTGAAGGAGCAGAAACCTCTGGTAGCACCTGGTGCCATCCTGGTCGGAGAGCAGGAGGGGGGCAGGGCAGGAGAATTTGTCACTCCCAGCTGTAAGGCCGGCAATGGCAGTGTATTTAAGGCCATGGCTCCTGTTCACGTGGTCCGGGACATGCGGAGTTTGGTCAAAAACACCTACAGCCTCTCCTTCAGAAGTAATACCTTGGCTGCTCAGGACGGGATTGGTCAGAACTGCAGGAGCTCCACAGCAACTTACAAAGTGATTGGCCAAGAGGGCAGTCCCCCTCCGAGCTACCAGCAGGCTGTGGGGGTTAAAGGTCACAAGGGAACTATAGTGACGAGGAGAGGATCCCGGTTGGATCCTCGGACGTCACTTTGTACTGCTCCTTCCACAGGATGTGTTGCCAAGGTCACCACAGCTCTCCACCAATCACAGGAGAAAAGGCAGAGCAGTGGACTCACACAGACGAATGAGGTGGAAGTATCCAGCCAGATGCGGCCTATTGCAGTGTTAGACCCGCCCACCAAGCCATCTTCCACTGGCGAACTGTCAGAGCCTAGCCAGTCAGAGAGAGGCAGAGGTTTGAATTCCCAGCCTGGGACCTCCCACGTCTCGCTTGTGTCAGTTGCCTGCAACGCTCCGCCCACCGCTGGCCACAGCCCCGCCCAAGGCACCCAGCTAACTACCTTAGCCCAAGGACAGAGTGCCATCCAGGCCTTCATGCCTCCCTCGGCCTCTGGCCCTGCCCAGCCACTCCTCTCCTCCTACTTCTACCCCCCCAATACCCTGGCCACGTACCCCGCTGCCCTGCAACCTCAGCCAGGGAAGGTGAGCTATGTCCGGGGCCCTCTGAGCTACATCCAGCACCCTGCCACCACCCTGCACCTGTTGAAGAACACCCAGCCCGAGGAGAAACCAAGCCGAGCAACAGGTACCACCTCCTACCTGCCAGATGGGTACAAAGGTTTCATCAAGTACTCGCCACCTCACAGCAACAATAACAGCAGGACAGGAAGTCCAGGGAACAACGCCAATGAACAGACCTCTGCAACAAAAGAGCAACAACAACAACAGCAACAACAACAGCAACAACAACAACAACAACAACAACAGCAACAACAACAACTGCAACAACAACAGCAACAACAACAGCAACAACAACAACTGCAACAACAACAACAGTTGAGGTGTAACATACAGGGTTTCTTACCTACAAATGCAGGAAGTGAGTTCCTGGTCAATATAGCTGCTGTTGCCCCTGGAAACCTTTACAGTGGCCACACCCCCCATCGGTTGATGTTGGACCCTGAAAATGGGCGGTGCTTCTATGTGGACACACCCCCGCAGCCTCAGAGTAAGATGCTACTTGACCCAGAAACAGGGCAATACATCGAGGTCTTCCTCCCACCTGTTAACCCCGCCCCCAACGCCACTGTCCTGCCAGTGGGCTGCATTAACCCCGCCCCCAATGCCGCTGTCCTGCCAGTGGGTTGCATTAACCCCGCCCCCAATGCTGCTGTCCTGCCAGTGGGCTGCGTTAACTCCGCCCCCAACGCCGCTGTCCTACCAGTGGGCTGTGTTAACTCCGCCCCCACCATGCTGACAGTGTTGCCCTACCAGCCTGGCCTGGCAGTTCCCGCCATGTTCGCCCCCCCCTGCTTCCCCTTCACCCTGCAGACACAGCCACTTGACCTCACACACACCGCGCCATGACAGCACATCACTAGCGCACATACGCACACAAACACACACACACACACACACACACACACACAAACACACAACAACTCAGACATGGTGACATCACACCGAGCAGCAGAGGGGGCGGGAACATGGGTTTGTCCTGTGCAAAGACTCAGAAGTTGTCAGCCAGGTTTTCTTTTTTTACACCGATACGTTGTGTATGTAACAAGCTGCTCCTGACTGAAGGCAGTGCGTGTTTTCTGATCGTTTGCACAGCCAAACTTTAAAATTTAACTGCAAGTTGTTGTTCTGTCACTGTCACTGTCACTTCTGTCCAAGCCATTATGTCGGGCCGTGGACGAGCCCTGTCTGTTCCTCTAAAGGGGTGCTCACACTGAAAGCGACAGAGGCGACTTGAGCGACGAGCTGCCCTTCATTTTCAATGTACGCTGGCAACGAGAGGCGATTCAGGCGACGAGCGACGAGCAACGGGCGACGAGCGAATTGGGCAATGAGCGATGAGCAAATTCAGCGACGCAATGTGAGCGAAAAAAGTTGAGAAAATCTCAACTTTATGCAAATGAGGAGCGATGCGACCGAGGCAATGGCCAATAGCGAGCCGATCTGGAATCCCACTGCGGAAAAAGTTGACCGGAGTATGAGAGCGTAGGTGGACCGATCATGGAGGAGAAGCTGATAACCGTGGTCTCCGATCTTCCAGAGCTCTACTGACACATCTGCCCCGCCCCCTCCGTCGCTTCTATCGCTTCCATCGGCCACAGGCGATTTTGTCGCTGTCAGTGTGAGCGCACCTTAAGCCTCCTGAGCAATGAAGCTGCTGCGTGGATCTGAGCGACTGAAGAACATCAGATCACATCAAACAATCAAACCCCCTAGAAGAGCAAAGTCCTGCAGCAGAGCGACAGCAAGCAAGTCATCCAGTACGTCTCCGGTACGTGACGGTTCCATGACCGGGATTAACGTGACGGCACTAAGCTCAAAGTAAAGGACAGATTGCGAGTCATTTGCTGAGTGAACTCCGGACCCAATGACCTTTGCTCTAGCGCCACCCTCAGGCCGAGACAGTACCAGCACATTGTTGTCTCTGCTGGTCTCTATTAGTCTCTGCTGGTCTCTATTCATCTCTATTGGTCTCAGCTGGTCTCTACTGGTCTTAACTGGTAGGGGAAATATTACAGAGCCAGAACGGAAGGGGGTTTATATTCAAAGAAAAAAACTTTTATATTCTCTGAAAATAAAGTTTTTTTTAATACATTGGTGAGAAAAAACTCAAACATTTTGAGAAAAAACTTGAAAAGTCTGAGATGATAAAGTCATAACTTCCATATTTCCTCTCCCAGCGGTGGCCGTGGAACATATCAGGTCACAGAGTTTGTTCGAAGGCACTGATTTGAAAAAGTACGTCAACGGATGACATCATGGATGTCTGCTAATTATTCTCCCTCAAACCTGCAGGTTATATAATAACTAATGATTTCTGGCAGCAAACTGAAGGCAGTTTGTAATCCTATCACATGCGGTGCATTATTTCCCCTGCGAGCACAACACTGCATACTCAGTACCTCAGAATGAGCCGAGTTCAGGTTTCATTCACCTTTTATTGGCACTTCAGAATGTAAACAGTTCAGCGTCGAACACAACACAGTTTGTAATAAATTATGTTTGTTTATCACAAAAACTTCACTTTATGTCTCCAGCTGTAAAATTAGATGAGCACTCCTTATAACGACATGATTTTGTACACAATTACACAATAAATAATAATTTTTTAAAAAAAATGGTAATTTGTCTTCATTTTTTAAAAATTTAACACTTAAATTCACAAACTCTTCTTCCTGCCTCAATTTTATTATCATCACCTGTTAATTTCCACTTTGGTAAACCTTCATTTCAATCCAAAATAAAATCTGTTGTCAAGTAAAACTCTTTCATTTTATTTTTACACATTTTTACAGCATCTGTGCTTCATGCTTATTGAACAGTGGATATATAGGCCTATATAAACATACACACACACACCATTACCGATTTTCACTTTCTTATCATTATTACACATTATAATGATCATCAGAGCTGCTCTGTGGCTTCAGGTTGTTGCTCAAAGGTACTGAGGAATCGATGCGGGAATTGAACCAGTGATGGCTCTGCTTTGGGAGGATTTGTTTCCACCCTGTAAACTGACCAGAAAGTCCCTTCAAAAAATATGATTTCAAAACCCTCAGCAAATTAGGAAAAAAAAACAAACAAAAAAAACAGAACATTAAAAAGGAAGGAAAGAATTTATAGTGAATAATTTATGTTGTGTATTTTATTTTTTGTGATTATTATGATGTCGTAATTTTATGAGAAAAAAAAAATAAAAACTTTAAATTGAGAAGAAAAAAACTCCAAAATTCTGAGTCACAAATTTACAAAAAAACACCCACTTTTTTTCCCTCCTCCTCTCTGTCCGAGGCTCCACCTGTGCTGCCCCCTGCTGGCCGTGTCTCAGGCCTGCAGCTGATCCCCTCAGCAGATTCTACTCTGACATGGGTTTCAGGAACAAGGAGATCCTGCTGATCTGAGCCCAGAATCAGCAGATTGTTTTCTTCTGAATCGGCCCAAGTCACAGCAACGTCTCTTCAGAGTCCAGATGCTGAGGAGGAGGTTGGGGTTCTGGACTCAAACCAGCAGGATTTCCTTCAGACTGGATCCCACAGGAGGAGCACAAACAGTTTTACCAGGTTTTTCTTGGATATTTTGCAATGTTATAATCTCAGAATTTTGAGTTTTTTTTCCTCATAAATTTACCACTTGAGTCAAAGAGAATGTCCAAGTTTTTTTTCTTGCAGATTTCCAAGAGATTTTCTTTTTTACGGGGACCCTGGTTCTCCATGCAGTGGCAAAGGAGACAAGAGGCAGAAGCTGAAGTTCACAAGTTAAGGAAAGTTCCAGGTTTCCCTGACGGTGGACCTTCAGCTGGACCGGCTGACAGGACGTGAACGTGAACCCGGACGTTTCCCAGCCAGGCAGGATTTCAAAGGTCCACCGACTCCAAGCACCAAGGCTCTGCTGGCGCTTCCGTCGCGATGATGAAACGCTAAACTTTGGTACAGGACAGGTGAGGGTCCACAGGCTCCTCCTCCTCCTCCCCTTCATCTCCTCCTCCTGCTCCTCCCTGCTGAGCCTCCTCGGGATGGGGGGCGTCGGCCCAGGCTGGGAAGCCCTGAAAGCTGGGGCTGATGGGAAGCCAGCGCAGCCAGCGGGTCCTCCTCACCACACCCATCCCAAAAGGGAAGTCATAGGAGGAGGACGAGGAGGAGGAGAGGGGAGATCTCCACTGGACCAAACCTCGCTCCTGTCTGGAGCCTGGAGAGAGAGACAGACAGACAGACAGACAGACAGACAGACAGATAGACAGACAGACAGACAGAGAGAGAGAGAGAGACAGACAGACAGAGAGAGAGAGAGAGAGAGAGACAGACAGACAGACAGACAGACAGAGACATTCCAAGAAAAAAAAATGAGATTAACACACACACACACACACACACACACACACACACACTCACACACCCACACATACACACACAAAGCCTCAGTGTTGTTATTTGCAGGACCACTAGAGGGCGCTGAGGTGGTGATAAGCTGCAGCACCCAGAGATTATTGACCTGAACTGAAGTGAAGCAGCTGAAGCTTGTCGCTGTGTGAATCCTGTTTATATCTGAAAGAATTTATTCTGTAAACAGATTTTATTTATATCTCTCTCTCACACACACACATGATCGCACTCACACACACACACACACACACACACACAGGGGACAGATGAGCTGCACAGTCCACAGTCTGTAACATGAAGCCAAATGTATGTGATACGAGTAGACTTAGAATTAGAGCAAGCATGCACACACACACACACGCACGCACGCACGCACGCACACACACACACACACAAACACACACACACGCACACACACACACACAGCTGTTGCCCTTGGTGACAGTGCTGAGTGACACATTATTAACTCTCATAGTGACGAAGTGCATCAACAAACATAAATAGAGAGTAAGTGTGTGTGTGTGTGTGTGTGTGTGTGTCAAGTCTCTTTATTTCTGCAGTACATTTAAACCAACGGGAGTCGACCCCAAGTGCTTTACAACTGTAGCAGATGGTCTACAGTACAAATGTAAGAGATTAAAATACATAAAAGCCAAGACTAAAATAAGAAATGAAAGACTGAAACCGGAAAAACTGAAAAATAAACTCAAAAAGAGCAAGTTGGAGATAAATTAAGAATGGACTTGACGCTGGGTGACTTCAGACTGAAGTAAAAGTGAGAGAAAAAAGTGGGCCTTTAAATTTGATGTAAAAGTTTGCCTTTTGTAAGCTCAGACTCCTGACAGGTGGTATCTATTATTCCCATAAGTGTTGGGAGTGAATTCAAGAGTCCTGGGAGCTCCTCTAAGACGTCAGCAGGTGTGACTCCAGGGAAGCAGTGAGTGGCCGCTTTTATGAAATGGATGTTTCAGACTATGGAGTCTCCAAAGACCAAAGTAGTTGCCAGGAAGAAAGGGGTGGGCGACTGGAGGACAACGACATCAGAGACAGACTTTGGATTAAATTCGTGTTTTTGGCCCAAGGAAGCAGCATTGCAAGTGGAAGTTTCTAAACCTAACCCTGAACACCGGGGAGAACGGTGCAGAAAAGACCCCCATGCAGCAGCTCTGTCTGAAGAAGAAGTGGATGGCAGCCGTGCCTTTTTGGCAGGATCCATTAACGTCAGTGTCCCGGGGCTGTTATTTCCCACTCAAATAATTCCCCCAGAACCCACAGTGGCAGCAGCAGCAGCACGGGGTGTGTGAGCCACCGGAGGCAAGGCAGCTCGGGACCTCCCCATCTTGCCATGCCTGAGTACCACCTCCAAGCTCCGACCAGGCCGCAGTCGGAGGTTCATGACTGAGATCATTTTGGACTGTGTTACGGAGTTCATCTGGGAGCTGTTGGATATCCTCCTTCAGGTTAGTAATGTCTGTGTTTGCTATTAGGCATGCCTTGCAGGGCATGGTATTATTTAAATAGTTAGATGCTCACAGAGAGCTCAGAGGAGGCTCCTCTGGTGGCTCTAAAACTCGGTATAAACTGTATAAACTATAACAAGTTGAGTCAAACGAACCCCCCGTGCGCATGTGTGTGTGTGTGTGTGTGTGTGTGTGTGTGTGTGTGTGTTACCAGGGATGGTGTTGTCCAGGCAGAAGGCCAGAAATCCTCCAACAAACATCTCAGTGGAGAGAAGAACCGTCAGGATCTGATCCAGTTCTGCCACACCTGCGGACACAGAGCTGATCTGTATGATCTGGATCTGAAACTGTAGATCTATATATTGTGCATCTGCAGTGAACAGACTAATTACTGTGCTTCAGATCAGCAAAATTTTCTTGCTGACCTTTCACTGCTTCACATAAAAAACAAAAAAACAAAAAAAAAAAAAGGGGAGGGGGGGGGGGGCAGACATGCAGCACAGAGTGTGTGTGTGTGTGTGTGTGTGTGTGTGTTACCTGTGTAAATGGCGTCAGGGTGTTGGTCCAGGTATGTTGGCAGTGTCAGACCAAAGAACATAGAGAACCCGAGAACAAACAGATTTCTGGACGAGTTCAAATCCACCAGCTGCAGGTTGGACAAACCCACCGCCGTTATCATACCTGTCAAGTTATTACTTTCGTTATTATTATTATTGTTATTATCATAATTATAATCATTGTTAAATAATGTGACACCCTGGACATCATCAAAGACGTTATTAGAAAATGAAGGCCATGGTAAGCTACTTGTCTTGTCTGCAGTTTCTTCAGCCAATGAAAGAGCAGACTGCCCACACAGAGGATCCAATCAGCTTCCTAAATACCGACAGATCCCGCCTCCCACTCACCGAACAGCGTGCAGAACATTCCTCCCAGCACCGGGTCCGGCAGCGAGGCGAACAGAGCCGTGAACTTCCCCACCGAGCCCAGCAGGAACATGATGGCTGCTCCGTACTGCACCACCCGCCTGCTGCCCACCTGCACGCAGCACACCCGGGTCAGACGGGTCGGCCCAGATCAGACCGGATCAGACTGGGTCAGACTGGGTCAGACCACGTCAGACCGGGTCAGACTGGGTCAGACCACGTCAGACCAGGTCAGCCCGACACACCGGACAGGGAAAACACAGCACACACAACACACAACACACCGGACACACACAACACACATTCTGGGACATGACAGAGGGGGTGCTGCCTTGGTTACCTTGGTGATGCCCAGAACGCCAATGTTTGGACTGGAGGAGGTGGATCCATTTCCTGTTCCTAAAAGACCGGCGATGACGCAGCAGACGCCCTCAGTGAAGATCCCTCTGCAACACAACATGTGTGACTATGTGTGTGTGTGTGTGTGTGTGTGTGTGTTCATTTGGGTTATTTAACTCAGGGGTTTCCAAACTTTTGCCTGTTCTGGACCCCCAGGATGATTTTCAGTGACACAGGTGAATAAACACAAGAAATCTGATGCAAGAAAACCATATTTCCGATGGTTAAAATTATGTATTTAAAGGTCAGATCTGTGGTGCAGGATCAGATTTCTTGTATTTAGTGACATTTAAACTTTTTCTTATTTTGCTGAGGACCTCCTGGAAGACCTTCCAGGACCCCTGGGGATCCCTAGACCCCACTTTGAAAACCCCTGATTTAGCTGATATGACATCATGACAGTGTTATTGATTTATTATTATTATCGCTGTTGTTTTGCTGGAGAGGTCTGACCTGTTGATGGCGTGGACCGGAGGGGGTGTGGCTCCAGAGAGGCGGGCACATGCATAATAATCCCCAATCGACTCCACGATGCCCGCCAGCGTGGCGCTCATCATCCCCATCACCCCAGCAACCGTTACCACTGGCAACCCCCACTGGCCTATCAGAAAGAAAGAGAAGGCAGAGGAAGTTCAGTCACTGTTTTGTTCATTGTTCTCCACATTCAGCAGCTTCTGGCCTCCCAGCAAGATAACCTGTTTGGTAACCATGGTAACGAGGGTTGGGACCGGACCAGTTCAAGTCAGTGTTCAAACCTCAGACAGGAGAAGGGCTTTACAAAAGCAGCCTGACTTCCCAAAATCTAAAAATGAAAAGCTTGTTAACTGTTTCACTTTTGCACCAGGTGGTTTTAGGGGTAATTCTTTCTATGTCTGTGAGGGTCCACAAAGGTCCATGAAGGTCTGTGAGGGTCCACAAAGGTCCACGAGGGTCTGCGAGGGATGTAGTCTGAATGGAAGTGCACGCAGCTGTTCGTGGAATGTCTGTGTGAGCCTTTAGCCTTTCACTTGTTTAATCTGCTTTTACAGAACCAACAAAATGTCAACAGGTGGACCGTGTCAACAGGTGGACCGTGTGTCTCTGATGGAACATTGTACGCCACCTGCTGAAGTAACTGGATAAGGTCTGGGGAGTCATGATAAAGAATGGCAATAGTAATGATAATAATAATAAGAAGAAGAATGCAGGAGAAGCTGCTGGTGTCCTTCTACTGCTGCTCCATGGAGAGTTTGCTGTCATACTTCATCTCCACATGGTCTGCCAGCAGACAGGGGAGTCCTTCAGAGTGTCATTAAAACTGACCAGAACATCACCGACTGCTCTCACTGGCTCAGTAGAGCAGCAAAAACTAAAGGGCCCATCCCACCCTGGACATCATCTGCTGGACCTGAGGACCCGTCCCACCCTGGACATCATCTGCTGGACCTGAGGACCCGTCCCACCCTGGACATCATCTGCTGGACCTGAGGACCCATCCCACCCTGGACATCATCTGCTGGACCTGCTGTTATATTTTTATATATTTTACTTATATATTTGGCACCTCAAGTAGTTCTCTTTTGACCTCTTAGTTTTTAACGGTTTTCTATTTTAGTAAGTTTGAACTCTTTTTTAATGTCAGTAGGATAGCTACTAAATTTTGTTGTATGTCATTAAAGGCCCCTTGAATCTTGAGTCATGAATCTTGGTTTGTATATAGCACTTTTCAGAACAGAGTCACAGCATGCCAGCTGCACGGCTGCAGTCAAATTAGAAAATTCTTTCTATCCTAAACATGAATAAGGCATGCAGACTGGCCTTGAACACTGACCTGAGGCCCCCCTAAAGTCCTGTTTGCAGTCAGTGGAACATCATTTCCCATCTCTGCACACTGAAAACAACATCATTTTACTGGATGATCACAGTGATGGGAATGTTTCCAGTTGGAGAAAGTAAATGTATCTTCCAATGTCCTGTAAAATGTGGTGTGGTGATTTCCTTACAGGGGTAGGGCACCCTGAACCAGGGTGACGAGGCCATGATGTCACCGCGGGCGTCGGTCCGCGCCCTGTGCCCATAGTGATCGGGGTTGCTGGGCAGGACGTTGGTCAGCGTGAGGATGTAGCACACCAGCCAAACCACCATGATGGCTAAAATAATCTGAGAGACACACAGACACAGGGAGGTCAGACAACAGCAATATCACTATCATTCTTTTTCTTGTTATTCTTCTTCTTTTTATTGTTATAACAAAGTTTACAGATTGTCCCACAAGGAGCAAGGAATAAAACATCCGGCACTTTCAAAGTACATAAAATGTAAACTGTGTATGAAAATTGTAAAACCTGAAAACATAAAACTAGCACATCCATGAAATAAATGCAGTCAAACAAAACCCAGGCAATAGGGAGAGTTTCTAAAAGAAGACACAGCAAGCAAGTGAGCAACAACCCGGCGGCTTGTGAAGAGCCGTGACCGGATCCGACATGACAGGAGCCAATCACGTTCAGGGAGGGAGTTTAACTTGACAAAAATAAGCAGGCACCTATCTGCAGTGGGTAACATCTCATGAATTTAAAATAAAGCCTCTGGGGCGCCTCTGTAGTATGCGCTCTACTTGGTAGAGCGCGTACCACTTATCAAGGCTGAGTCCTGACCGCAGCGTCCTGGGTTCAAATCCGACCTTCCTGTCTCACTCTACTGTAACTATCAAATAAAGCACAAATGCACGCCAAAATATAATCCTTAAAAAACTCAAAATAAAGCCTCTTTGTTGCCCCTGGAGATGTCACATTGAGGCGGAGCTTTGACCAAATCAGCTCACAGGGCATCTCGGGACGGGACGGAAAGCCAGAGGGTCATTAGATCCATCAATAAACACAAGAACAACAACAACAGCAACAACAACTCTGCATCACGTGTCTCAGTTTGTGTTTGACATGAAAGGAGAAGAAGACCAGAAGCACAGAGTGATGTCACATCCTGCTGATTGGCTCGCTGTTCCCTCTCACACTACAAGACTAAAGAAGAATGTGTGTGTGTGTGTGTGTGTGTGTGTGTGTGTGTGTGTGTGTGTGTGTGTGTGTGTGTGCATTCTTACAGGGAACATCTTGAAGATCTGAACTCTGATGGAGGTCAATCCTTTCTTCCTGCTGTAGACAGGAACAGGAAGTGATGTCGCCCGCAGATACTGAGCAAACAGCACGATCAGCAAAATACACCTGGAGAGAGAGACACAACAGTCAGCAGACAGACAGGCAGAGACAGACAGACAGACAGGTAGCTGTCTCACAGCGCTGACAGGCCCCAGTGGGAGCCGGCCCTGTCTCCAGCTGTGGTGAAGACAGACAGGCCGATCAGGGAGACGGTCGGGGTGACAGTCAGCGGCCCGATGTACTCCAGCAGCAAACCTGGCAACCCGGACAGACCAACCAGAAGCTCCACAATACTGGACACAATGATGGCCCCCTGGATCTAGACAAACAAACAAACAAACAAACATCATGGTGACATCACCTGAAACAAAGCAACATGTAACAACACAACAATGATATATATAGATAGGTTCATTATAATTATTATTATTATTATCATCATCATCATCATCATCATCATATATTTCGCTTCCTTGATCTCTGCAGGTCGGGTGTTCCAGAGCTTCAGGTGTAACTGATAAAGGCTGGTTGTCTTTGGGTTGTTGCTTAAATAACAAGGGAGTGGGCAAGGTGGCTTGTGGCCCATTTGGGGGTTTGTATACAAAGAGGTGGAGCTTCAAATCAGAGGTAAATGTTACAGGAGGCAGAGCAGAGCAGCTCGAACTGGACCCACGTGCTCCTCCTCTTGGTTCTGGTTAACAGCTGAGCTGCAGAGATTTGACTGAGCTGAAGTCTGAGTCAACTTGGGATTCTGGAACGTGAAAGAATCTGAAAACAATTCTCAATTTGTAAGAAGGAAACAATCCCACAGTTTGGGGAGTTTAAGGTGTGCAGAGATGTGCCCGTCCATTTGAGCTTCTGAGGGAAGAGTGGAGCATCATCAGCATAGCGGAGAAACCAGGGGAGCTAATAAGTAAGTAAGTAAGTAAGTAAATGACATGGCTGAGGGATTTGGTGTGGGTTCAGGTCGCAGGATGCAAGCGCGTTGAGTCGGCTGGAAATACAAGCATCAACCGGTTTTTCAGCATCTGTTTGGTTTATAAATGGTCAGGTGTCTTAATCTAAGACATCAAAACCTGAAACCTCAGATTTAATCCAAGGAGTTAATTTCTAGAAATTATTAAGAATTAAGCTTTTTTGTTTTGTTTTGTTTTGTTTGAGGGCAGATGAGCAGGATTTCAGTTTTGTCCTCCTTTAATGTTAAGAAATTGGTGTTCAACCATTTATTAATTAAAAGACAGTAGTCATGGAGTTTATAGCTGCAGCATCAGCTAAATAGGAATACATCAATTGTAGCAGTAGTAGTAGTAGCAGTAGTAGTGATTGCAGCTGTAGTAGTAATAGTTGTAGTAGTACTTGCAGTAGTAGTAGTAGTATAGTAGTAGTAGTATTGTGTACCTCTCTCATGCGTGGTTGCCAGATGTGGCTGGTGTTGAGAGGAAGACTCCAGTTCCCATAAATCTCCTCTGCAGAGGAAACACACACACACAATCAGAGGTCAGGATTAGACATTAAAGCAACGAGGTGAGAGGTTGCTGGTTCAAATCCCAGGACAGTCAATACAGCAGGACCCACAGAGACTGTGTGGTACTGATCTGAAACCAGTGGAACCCAGCAGGGAGCTGATCACCACACCATGCGAGACACTGTTTTTCTCACTGACTTCAGCTCCAACAAAGCAGCTCTGCCACCTGCTGGCCGGAGGGCAGAATTACACTTTGAGGCAGTTCAGATGGAGGCATCCGACGTCTGCCATCGGGACGCCTCAGCACCGAGATTATTCTAGTTCATAAGATAAAAACTAAAATCAGCCGTGAAAAACATTTTAGTTAACTGACATAGAAATAAAATCTAGACTTTAGAAAAAAATGAAAGCTACCTGAAACAATACTGAGACACAACACGGACTAGACTGGAAACTAAAATAAAATAAAAACTAATGAGAAATACCAGATAACTCTGCTTAGTGCTGTAACAGAATTTTGTTGGACTGATTTTTTCCTCTGCCAGTGTGAGTCCCTGAATCCGAGACGTTTGAGCGACATGTTTGACTCTGGGAGACGTGAAGCCTGAGACACACCTGGAGCTCTGCTTGTGATTGGTCAGCTGAATAAAACAGCGATAATGTCACACCATCATTCTGAAAAGTTCAGCATTTTTTATACAGAAAGACACAATTAAAGTTGTTTTACTCATAATTAATGCTTCACATAGACAGACAGACAGACAGACTGACAGGCTGTCTCACCCTCAGAGGGACATTTCCAGCGCTCCAGACTCAGAACAGCCTGAGCAGGAATCAGGAAGGCAAACGCACTGGCCTGGAACAGAGGCAGTCTGTACACACACACACACACACACACACACAGCAGAGACCAGATTATTAGAGTAACCAGGTTGTGTTACCTTCTGAGGATCTGAAGTGGCTTCACAAAGCTTCATCAACACGGGAACGGGCAACTGCTCCTTGCTGTTTGGACCTTCTGTGTTCTTCTTCTGTGGTGTGGCCAGTGAACAGGAAGCAGTGTGATGTCACTTTGATCTTTTCAACAGCCTCATTTCCATCAGCCCACTTCCTGTTCCCTGAAGGTTCGGACGTCATCTGGAAGCTGATTGGCTCTTGAGTTTAGGTCAGGTTTTCAAAGGTGGGTCTGGGGACCCCAAGTGGTCCTTGAGGGTCTTACTTCAGGTAATTTTTACCTTTTTACTATGTTCCAGTCATTTTATGCTATTTTTAAGAACTATTCGGGTAATTTTTAGTTTTTTTTTCATTTACCAGTCAGTTTTTGCTAATTTTTTGTAATATTCAGGTCATTTTTATTTATTTAGTCATTTATTTACTTACTTACCTTCTTACTTACTTAGTTACCAACTTATTTATTTGTTTATTAACTAACGTTCAACTCTTTTTTTTTTTTCTTTTGTTAATTTGCTCACCACCTTTTCTCCCTGCTTGTTTCTGACAGAAATCCAGTGGACTATCTCAGGTGTCAAAGGGTTAATTCACTGGGCAAAGATCCGTAGCAGTGATTATTGATTATTTGAACATGATATTTCAATTGATTTGACAAGTTCTGCCGGGTGATGATTCCATAATGAACGACATCACAGATCACAACAAACTGCTCAGCAAGTCACGCTTCTGCGCACACACACCACAACACCACAACATATGTGCATTATCATGTAGACAGGGATATTTTCACAAAATGTTCCCGTGAGCACGGAGTTCAGAAAAATCTGTCTTTATGTGTACATTTCATGAAAACACGGTGCTTTCCTTAGTTTATTGAAAGCTGACACTCTGGAGATACAGCAGTGTTGTTTGCTAGAAGCTATCATTCAAAGCACCAACACACACACACACACACACACACACACACACAGACGCACACACACAGGTACCTGACGCCCACAGTGGTCTGGATAAGGGTTGTGATGCCCACCGTGGTGAAGATGGTGCCGACCAGCTGGCTGATGGTGTTCTGGTCCCGGCCGACACACATGGCCTCGGCCAGTAGGAACGGCACCGCCACCGTCCCGCTGAAGCATGTCAGATAGTGCTGAGGAGAATTTAGAACAACGTTATTACACCTGAGAACCTGTGTGTGTGTGTGTGTGTGTGTGTGTGTGGGTGGGTGGGTGTTTGTGTGGGTACCTGCAGTCCTAGTAGGATACACAGGTACCAGGGCGGGACATCCTCTATGGTGTAAATCATGTCCAACCCAGGCTTCAGCTCTTCTATTGGCTGTTTCATCTTTCGTTCCTCCCCCACTGTCTGGTTAGCTCCATCTGTCCTGCGATCCCGCCCCTCTGCCAGGATATCTTGACTCTGATTGGACAAGACAAGATGCAGCCCGTGTCAGTCAGTTCCTACTACTCAGTGACTCGCTCAGTGGAACTGCTCGTCAGCCAGAACATCTTGACTCAACAACGCTCAACAACTCTACTTTAAGGACTCAGTTTGGGAACTCTACTTTAAGGACTCAGTTTGGGAACTCTACTTTATGGACTCAGTTTGGGAACTCTACTTTAAGGACTCAGTTTGGGAACTCTACTTTATGGACTCAGTTTGGGAACTCTACTTTAAGGACTCAGTTTGGGAACTCTACTTTATGGACTCAGTTTGGGAACTCTACTTTATGGACTCAGTTTGGGAACTCTACTTTAAGGACTCAGTTTGGGAACTCTACTTTAAGGACTCCGTTTGGGAACTCTACTTTAAGAACTCAGTTTGGGAACTCTACTTTAAGAACTCAGTTTGGGATCTCTACTTGGGACTTGGTTTGGGTGATCGGGTCACTTTTCACCGCAGCAGCAAAACAGCAACTGATTGATTTTTGGAGGTGTTCCCACAGCATCGTCAAACACGTGACTCACACCAGTTAGCGAGGAAGTTCTGCCAGACTTTGTTTTCTTTCACATCCGAAAATAAGGTGGGCTGAAGTGAGAAGCTCTGTCTGTGTTGGCTCAGTCACCGGTCTCACAGCCCACATATGCTGAGTACTTGACTTTTTACAATATACATTATGGATGAAGTCTGGTTTACTCAATGATATATATCCTGCATGTAAAATAAATATGCTTGCTATGAGGGAAGTGGTTCTGTCTATTGTGTGCATGATTTTTCTTCAATACCAAAGATCACAAAAGGTGACAAAGAGTCAGAAGGTGTTTGGTATCTTCACTTTGCAGATCTCAGCTCAGCTCTTTCTCTGCATAAGGAGCTGCATGGATATATGGACTCAAGATATGGCAAAGGCCTTGGTAACCCTGACAACAATCCACCATGAATGTGGTTTCAGTTGGCTGTTCACCTTGATGAGATACACACACACACACACACACACACTCACACAAACACTCACACACACTACAGTGAGAGAGTCTATGAATGATCAACATGGGTCTGCCATATACCTGTGTTACCAGGTTACACTGTAACCAGGGAAATATCACGGTGACCTGCATGCGCGGTTGCCATGCATTCCAGCGAGTTTTGATCCCACCCAAACCTCCACAGTATTACCACGATGTTACCATGATACCACCAAGATATGACCACTGTATTACCGCAACATTACCATCATAGTACCACAACATTACCACACTATAACCACAATATCACCTCTATAGTACTGCCACATTTCACACATTAAGCTGTTTGATAACCAAATAAATCTCTATCTATTTGCACCTCACTGCACCTCAGGTTCAACTCCAACGGAACAGCGTGTTCTGCTGATACGCTTCAGTTAGTTTCCTCTTGTTGTTGCATTCAGCCAACAGAATGCAGATGAGCATCACACTGTTATCGGCGTTTCCACAGCAGCAACTGTTTTGGAGGAACCAGGAACTGTACCTCTGTTTTCACTTATGGAACCTGTCCCTCTTTTTGAGTTCCTGACGCCAAAAAAGCTCATTACATCTTTTCAACCCAAACATTCCTGCTCTTGCATCAGTTCTGTCCAGGATTGTTGGAACCAAGGAGATGACTAGCGCACCAGCCCATGTCTGCATCAGTTTGGAATGAAACCACTGCGATGGAAGCGTCACCGGGTCACCGACCCCAGCATTCAGCCCCGGTTTGATGGTTTGCTGGTTTATGACCCAGCTCATAGTCCAGGAGCTCATCATACCCATCACATGTTTTTTAACTTGTTGATGATTAGGTTCTAACAAACCCAGCTGTCTTAAACAATTTCCAGGCACAATTTACTTTTTCTAGCACTCCCTTCCATCTTTTCCTGAAATTCAGGCGATGTCCAAATTTAATGTAATATTGTGTTTGTTCAGCAGACGGCTGCAAACTCTTTGATTTCTCTGTCATCTCCATCATTCCCTGACGAATGAGACACGCCCACTCTTGTTGTTGTCACAGTTCCAACTTCGGGTCCTACTATCTTTTGTTTCCAGCTGAGATCAGACTTATTTCTGTCTGCAGTGCACAGAATGGTTCAAAATTAGGTTCATGAACTGGAATGGAACCAGTTCCTTGTTGGTCAGAAAGGCCTGATCAAAAAGGCTGCTGTGAAAAGGGCCTGTTATGATGCTGGAAACCTCTGGTCACATGTTTTCTATTGAGCACAAGTATTTTTGGAGGAAACATTGAGAATGGACCACAATTTCCAACACCTGTTGTTGTAGAAAACAGGTATCTGAGTTCCTGTGGCTGATCGGGGTGGATTTTAGATCAGCCTGATATATGACATGAGCCGGGTCACAAGCCTTTAAACACAACAAGTCTGGCACAGCATCACTTATCTGACTTATCTTTAAATATATCAATTTAGTACTGATATGTTTTTGCTGAAATTGTTTAAAATACTTTTGCTACTTATCTTATTTAATTAATTAATTTTAATTCTTATTAAATTTAACTCATCAGGGTGTTCATCTTTTGGACCTGTATAAATCCCCCCAAATACCACTGCTGCCATTACTATTACTACTATTATTGATTGATCGACTGGTTGATTGATTGATTGATTGATTGATTGATTGATTGATTGAACACACAGTAACCGTGTTAAAAATGATGTATCAAAGGGGTAGGAAACACAAGCTTTGCTTCTATCTACTCCTTTTTTCAAACATATAGATATATTGTTTTTGTTAGCTTTAATTGTATTTTTTTCCTCTCTCCTTCCACAACATATAAATTCGTGTACTGAATGTCTAACGATTATGTTTGAAAAATAAATTTCTCATTCATTCATTCTTTCATTCATACTAACAAGAGACATTTTTACCTCAGCAATGTTTGAACAGGACATTCAGACAATTCTCAGACTGATTTACAGGACGTCAGATCTTCCTTTGTAACCCTAAAGAAACCTCTGCCATCAGGTAAACATGATTCTGCAGTTTTATAGAGGCCAGGCTGGCGGGAACCTGAGGCGAATCAGAACACCTACACAGAGTAATCAGCTGTTTGTTTGTTTGTTTCGTTTTGTTTTTTGTAATTGATTTTTCACAGTGTTCAGCTGTAGTTTGTGTTTACCTTGAAGTCGTCTTCCATCGCTTTCACCTTTCACCTCCCCCGGACGAGCGACAATAGAGTGCAGACAGACAGCGAGCACATGTAACAAGAATGTACAGTGAGTATGTGTGTGTGTGTGTGTGTGTTTGTGTGGTTCTGTGGAGGAAGTAGAAGATAATGGGTAGAGTTAATAATCTGCCTCTTAACACCATGGACTTTCACCTGGCACAGAAAGCTACAAACACATCTTTTCTGTCTTTTCCTGCAGAGCGGCGAGAGCCCTCAGGGTGCGGACCCTGACCCTCGCTGTCCCGGGGTTCGACTGAGAGGGTCTCAGAGGGGGTCGAACCCTCAGCATGGCAGCGCCGTGGCTCAACCCACTGAGCTATATAAGCACTTTGAACTCTGATTGGTGGACATTTTATACAAGTGGACTACCTGTAAATAATCTTAAATTACTGCTCAGCACATATTAGGATAAATGTATTAGCATTAGTTTCCCCAGGTGATGTGTGTCTGCTGTTGGTTTTGTGTCTCTACAGCTGCACCCAACCCAAGACTAATCTCCAAAGTTTGTTTTATCTACTCTAACTATGAATTTGACCCTGACCAGGTGCTGCTGCCGTGATTAAACAACCCATAACTGTCTTTGCATGACTTCACACCGTCGCTCACCGGCCGGTCTGTAACGCCTGCTTCACAGCGCTCAAGACGACGAGCTGTGCACAGTAATCTGTCCAAGTGAGCGATGAGACCGCTGAGACCGCTAGACATCACTGTGACATGATTCAGGGTTTTTCAGCAAGGCTTTTATTTTGAAACTGAGCTGTGACGTTTTATTTATTCTGTCTGGCTTGACGCAGAGGGGGTTTCACATGTTCCTTGAATGCCACTCCTCTGGTACCTAACACATGGACATATTTGAAATATGCAAAACAAATCTCATCCAAGTATCAGGTTTCTTTGATTTGTTAAGATATCGGTTTATCAGTTTTCTGACACACTTCCTGGTGCCGGAACAGGCCATTACTTTGTGTTACACATATTTTTAGATAAGATATCAGCCAAGTGAATGGGCCAGTGCCTTTTTTAAATTGTTGTTACAACTGATGATGACGCCTGTTTGATATTAGATTTGTCACAAAGAAATTGGGTCACAAACGATAACAGATCTTTAGTTGTCCCTGTTTGTTTTTAACCATGGGATCAGCTCATGCTTGTTACTTTTCAGAATCGCTGTTTGATTTAAAGAACAATGTTGACCCTATAAAGCAATCAAGCCATTTTATAAATGCAGCGGCTGCTGATGTGAGATTAGATGTGCATTGTTTAATTTGTAGGACATGTGCGGTTAAAGTCTGCAGCCTGTTTCATCAAGTCTCCAAGTTATTTTAGAAGGCTCACGGGTCGTTCAAGGCTCACGGGCGCCCGAGCCGCCCATCGGTGTCCGAGCTATTTCTTGTAGCTTTAACTCAACAAAGTGGTCATTTTTTGCGTGGAAAGCTCAGCCCAGCGTGGCGGTCGAACCCGGCCCAGCGCACGGCTTCACACTGAGCACGCTCACTCAGGAACCAGGGAAAAGTTGCTTTAACAATTTCTCTATTTCTTGCCGTTTTAAATGGATCATTCTGAAGAGAGTCCGTGGTCTCCTGAGTGCATGTGTTTTGGAGCGCACACTCGTCCACGCGGCGGATGATTGTGGTCACATGATGGTATTCCTGCATGGCTATCAGCTGATTTTATGGCTTTACCTTTTCCTCACGAGGCCGACGCTGCGGGAGGCCTTTCTGTCCCTCCACCATCAAACACCTGTATCTTTAACCGAATGTGACCTTTGCCTGTCTCCATGGTGATTCTAGTGATATTCAAGGAGAAATATGTTCTGTTTGTTCTGATTATTTATTATTAAATATTTACACGATGTGGGCCAGGTTGCATCACAGAGAAATGAAACTTGACGTTTTGGAAGTGAATTCCTGTCATTTGGGAATCTGATTATTAGCCAAGAAGTTATAAAGGTGAGAGGCTGGCCTGGAAAATAAAGATGCCACAGGGAACCCAAACTGTTGGACGCCCTGGAGAACCTCTTTTGGTCGGGCAGCGAACGTTTCAGACCACAGTTCTTTAAAGAACCTTCTGTCTAAATTATTCAAAGGTGCCTAAAGTGAATGCTCATCTCTTACAGAACAAATACAGTGAGATGTTCCTTCAAAGAACTTTAACAACAACAAAAAAAAGTTCCCCAAAGAGGGTTTTTTTTTTTTTTTTTTTTTTCAAAATAGCTGTTGGTGGAGCCAAGAGGTTCACTTTTACATTTTTTTTTTTTTAATTCAAAGAATAAGACACCATCCACAATAAAGTCTTTCGAAGTCGACTGTTTTTTGTGGAACTTTTAAAGAACTGTTGTACAGCTGTTATTTTTCTGTGTATGGACCCACAGCACCTCCAGGTGGTGAATCTAAAACATGACATGGACACTGAAGCTGCTGGCTCACCTGTGGCCTCCTGTCAGGTGTGGTCCCTCCGGCTGGCTCCGCCCAGCAGAAACCTACACAGGAAGTCTGTGCACGGACGTTATGGACTTTCAGGCAGGTAGTACGTGTAAGTACATAAATACATGAGGTCAAGTAATACAAGGAAGTAAATGAGTGGAAGTGAGTGGAAAATCACTTCCCGCTCAAACCTTCCTCTACCTGCCGCCTGTCCATCGCAGGGCATTAAATCACCTCTGCTGGCTTAGACCCTGCTCCCATCTGGTTTTCACACCTGTCCCGCATTATCAAACATCTTTCTAATTGTTTTATTTGGAAATTTAATACTCTCAAAGTCACAGCCTCCAACTAGGAGACATGGAAAGTTAGGAGTGATGTGAGTTGAGTTTGAAACAATCTCTTGAATTAAGCCTAAAGTAGGGACTGGGATGGCTTTTATTATGGATTCAAAAGAGTTACGATTGATTACTACATCATATTTAAGGCAAAAATTTTCATAAGTCATCACACACCCATCATCGTCAACCAAATGAATTAGAGACCAAATACCTTTGTTGATCCAGTCCTTGTTATATAAAGACTTGTTTTTAACTATAATGTATCTATTGTTCCATATCGGTGTGTTGTGCGGGGTAAAATTGTGATTGTACAAAAGTTTCCAATATAAGAGGACTTGCTGGTGAAATAGGGATAATTTCACAGGAAGTTTCTGAATACTGAAATCACATTTTAATAGAAACTGTATGCCTCCCAGTTTACTGAAGACTTCTCTGGGGATATGATGCCAAAAGCTGTTATTGTTAAGGAAGGTTTTTAACCAGTTAATTTTCAGTGTACCATTTATAAACTCAAAATCAATAGCCTGTAGACCTCCATCTTTGTATTCTTTGGTCATCTCTGTTCTCTTAATATAGTGTGTCTTTTTCTTCCATATATAATCAAAATTAATTTGGTTAATCTTCTTAATGGCTCTGTTAGGAATGGCTAAAGAATATGCTGGATATGTACACCTCGATATGCTTTCCATCTTAGCAAGAAAAACTCAACCCAATAAGCTGATGTCTCTTAACAACCAGGAGTTAAGTTTAGTTTGACATTCCGTTATTACTCTCCATACATTCATATTTTCTCTTTCAGTTGGGTTTTTAGAGATATGTATTCCTAAGTATTTAACGGCTGATTTTATAGGGATGTTGTATGCTTCTGTTAAATCACACTGATGAATTGGCAAGTTTAAAGAAGAATAAAATAAAAGTAACTGATAAAACAGTGTCCAATTAAAGTGTGTTTATGTTTATGTATGTAAATAGGGTGTGATTTAAATGCCAATTATTTATATAAATATGAATATGTATGTAGACAGACCTGGATGTTTATTTTGATACTGTGTACACACACACACACACACACACACACACACACACACACACACACACACACACACACACTATCTTCATTGTCTGTGTAAAATATTTACTTGAGGGTTTAGTGACGTCACTCAGTGTTTACAGTGTTTTCCGATCACTTCCTGTAGTTTTTATTGAACAGTTGTTGTTTACATCGATGACATATTTTATTGATTATACACTGGTTCCGCTGCTCGGGCGTTGTGCTCAGATGTTGTTTACAGATGCCGGGACGTTGTTTTCCTGTATTGGATGTTACTGATCAGTTATTGTTTTAATTGATCTCTCGTCCTGTAATGTTTTTGTTTCCTGAAAAGACACAATGGCGCCCCTCGCGGGCTGACTTCACACACCCAAACAAACGCAGCCAATCAGAGGCGACGTTTTGCAGGCATTGACGTTGAGCGGCAGGCAGGCGGACCAATCAGCCGCCGCGCTGCAGCAGCGTGTGCTGGCGGGGGGCGGGGCGTGTGTCCGTGCAGAGAGAGGAGGCCTGGCCTCAGAGGCACAGCGGAAGGAAAATGGCGGCCGTGGCTGCAGAGCCAGGAGCTGCGGCGGTTCCGACAGCAGCAGCAGCAGCGGACGGTGAGGGCCAGCCGGACCCGGGCCCGGGCGGCCCGCTGCCCCCGAGAGCCGAGCCGGAGGCCGAGCTGACGCGGGAATACACGTCGGTGATGGAGCTCGTCGCGCCCCGTGTGGAGGAGGGGGACGCGGAGGAGCGCCGCCATGTCAGGCCGGAGCTGCAGCCCGCGGCGGGAAAAGCCCTCGCTGCGCGTGCGGGCGAGGAGGAGGATGGTGATGAGGATGAACTGTTGAATAAACACGCCGCGTGCGAGCCCCGGGACCGGACCGGTTTGGACCGGTTCTCCCCCGCGGCCGAGCCCGAGCTGGGCGGCCCGGTGCAGGCGGCGTACCGGAGCATCATCACGGACCCGCAGCCCTCCGCCGTCTTCCTGCACTCTTTTCCGGCTCACCCGCCCGTCACGGAGGCCGGCCTGTCCTTAGCCGAACCGGCCGAACCGACCACCAACGTCACGACGAACCGGGCCGAGCCAGCGGGCAGAAGCTACACGTCCCCGGTCAAACCGGAGCTGAGGCCCGACCCGGACCAAGCCGCCGGGATCTACCAGGACGCCGCGGAAGACGCCATTTTGGACGGAACCGCAGACCGGCTGTCGGTGCCGGACGGGCAGGACCTGGAGGCCGGCTGCGGGAAGAGCCGTGCGGGTGGTAAGCAGGGCTCTGCCGGCGCGGAGGAGCTTCCGGGTCCGACCTCCTCGGCCGGCCGGACGCTGCGGGACTCCTCCCCGCCTTGCCGCTCTCCCAAGCGGAGGCTGCTGGACTCCGCCGCCTTGAAGCACGACAAGTCCGGGGAAGGCTCGCCGGAGCCGGCCTGCACCGAACCGGGGCTCGGCTCCCTGGAGCAGCTCAGCCCCGGGTCCGAGGTGCGCGTCTCCCTGGACCACGTCATCGATGACGCGCTGGTGGTGTCTTTCCGGGTGGGAGAGAAGGTGTTCTCTGGAGTGCTGATGGACCTGTCCAAAAGGTAAAACACTGACGTCATGTCCCAGACAGTTATTAATTGATCCCGTGTTCCGGTTCCGGAGAGTCCAGCTCTCACACCTGTCTGTGTTATTCACACCTGTTCATGAGGTCACATGTTCCTAAACTGGTCCTGTGTTCCTGTTGGAGAGACGCAGGACATCAGCACCGGCAGGCCCGATCTACATCACACAGATCATCTGTAGATCCACATCACACAGATCTGAATCGTATAGATCTGCTTGCTGTGTCTCAGTCAGTCTGGGATTTGAAGCAACCTCCTGCTCTAATTTTAACAGATGTTTCCTCAAGCAGCACCAGATACTGTGTGTGTGTGTGTGTGTGTGTGTGTGTGTGTGTGTGTGTGTGTCCGCAGTTGTACACACAGTTATCCATTTTACTGACCAAAGAGGTTTCAGCTTCATTAGGCTGATAAATAACTACACACACCAGCTGTTATTCGTTTGCTCAAGAATCAAAGGGTTAAATTAAACAAAATCACAAACACAGAAGAAATGACCTCCTAACCAGATTTTAAAGGCTTAATTTTATGGTGTTGATATTGATAATGCGTAGTAGAAAAGCAGGAGCAGGCTGCAGTTGGTGTTACAAAGTTGTGAATAGATGCTTTCCCTCAGCAACAGCAGGTCAATACAGGATTTACTAATTACATTAATTAGAGCAGAGCCAGGTCCTGCTCGCTGGCTCAGGTGAAGGCCTCCACTGCACCTGAGCAGAACTGAACCTTTATCAAAGACCCCGTGAAACAATCCCTCTCTGTCCTGACTTGATGTATTTCCTATTGAAACAGGAAGTAAACAGGACGCTTAAAGATTTGTGAAGGTTTTATTAGTCGAAATTTTACAGATTTACAGTCCCGCCAGTGCAGGATGATGATGTCACCGTTTAAGATGCCCTGCTTTCCAGGACGTAGAGGTCATGTGAGGTCATTTCACGGGGACTTTAATGCCATGAGAAACACCTGCGTTTACCTGGTGGCTCCTATTAAATGTCCGCTGTGGAAAAGGTCATCTGTGTGTGTGTGTGTGTGTGTGTGTGTGTGTGTGTGTGTGTGTGTGTGTGTGTGTTCCATCAGCGTGTCACACTGAACATTTAGACGTTTGGATGGAGTCTGTACTGCACACACAGGCTGACTCATGAATATCATGGTAGTTTATGTAATTGTGTTTAAATGTGTAGAATAATTAAACATTATGAGGAGCTGCTCTGCAGAGTAAACACACACACACACACACACACACTCACACTGTGGGTGGAGAGAAGTGACATAAATATCTCGGAATCTGCAATAACTCATCCTGTGTAAAAGTTAGGCAAATTTGATGAAATGAGGTTAATTTTATGAGTTTGCATAAATTCACACATAATTCTGTGTGATGTGTTAAAGCTCCAGACGAGCAAAGAAACACCAGCGTTAAAAATAAAAAGCATGCAGGAGCAGGCTGGTCGGGTTCAGCTTCTGACGGGTCTGTAAGCACGCTGATGTCCCAGCATGCTCTGCAACATGCCGATGCCTCAGTAGATCCCAGCGGCAGACCCTGAGGCGCGACGGTTCAGGCTGTTAAATGTTTGACGGGATTCCCATGATGCATTGCATCAGGACGATGTAGAGTCACATGGGTGAAGAAGGTCGTGGTGTTTCAGCCCAAAAACAGTTTCGTTGATTAGAATTTACTCCTCGGCCGTTTTGCTCCGTCGTTTCCTCAAACACGTCTGAGTTTTCTTGTTGCTGCGACTCGACTCGACGCCTTTGAAATGACCGTGACATAAAACCATCACGTTAACACGCATAATCAGCCTCATCAGGATATTGTTCAGACCTGCAGGGAACACAGGTGTGCTGTCCAATCGACAAGACCTTAATCACACACACACACACACACACACACACACACACACAGAGGTGACACCATCTGATGCGGCTAAACTGTCAGAGGTTTTATGTTCGCGGTCTGGGGAAAATATATTCACGGAAGTATCACAATTCTTTTTCTTTGATTTTTTATGTTTTTTTGTTTGTTTGTTTGTTTTTGCAGTTTGGGCCCCAAAGCCTGCAGTCCACATGTGTTCTTGTGGCCTGTTGTAAAATGGTGTGTGTGTGCAGACTGGGGCCTAAACAGTCTTGGAGCTGCATCAGTTGGCCTTGACTGGAAAGCTGAGACTCTTGTGGATTCAATGAGCCACATTTGATTCCTGTGTGATGATGTTGGCCCCCATAGCAGCCATTTCACTGCAGGCAGAGACTTTGGTCAAACTGGACGTCGCTGGAGAAAATGACCTTTAGTGACCTCCAGGAGAATCACAGCCTCATCAAACTTTACAGACACAAACTAGAGGAGGATTCAGAAAACTAAAATCACAGTAAATCGTAACATTGCATCACAACACTTAATAATAATCATAATAGTTTAGAATCAGGATTTAAACACATCGCTCCACTTGACTTGACAAGCAGTTAATCAATAACAAAAACAATAGTCAGTTAGCGCTGACCTGTCTGTCTCTCACCTGTCTGTCTCTCACCTGTCTGTCTCTCAGGTTCGGTCCATACGGGATCCCCATCACGGTGTTCCCCCGACGGGACAGGGATCGGCCTCCTCCATCTATGCAGCCGCAGCAGGAAGTGAACGACGGCCGGGACAGGAAGCAGGAAGTGGTCATGGCTGGCGCCCCCCTCCCTGCTGCTCCTCCTCCTCCCCCTCCCCCTCCCCCCTCTCAGTCGTGGACGTCCAAACCTCCCCCGTTGTTCCAGGAGGGGGCGCCGTACCCCCCACCTCTGTTCATCAGGGACACCTACAACCAGGCCTTACCTCAGCCGCCGCCGCGCAAGATCAAACGCCCCAAACGCCGCTACCGCTGCGAGGAGCCCACCTCCATCATGAACGCCATCAAGCTCCGCCCCCGCCAAGTGCTCTGTGACAAGTGCAAAGGCGTGGTGACGTCGGGCGGGCCCAGGGAGGTGCGCAGGGGCCCGACGGCGTCCTCCGAGCCCCGGGGCGAGGAGGCGTCCCGGAGGAGGCGGCCGGCGGACGGAGGGAGCTCCTCGGTGGTCAAACGGCTGCGGAGCGAGCGCGAGGAGAAGGGAGGTCGCGCCGCGGCGGACAGACGCTCGTCCTCGGGGATCAGGGTGTCTTCCTCGACGACGTCTTCGTCCCGCCGCGTCCTACGGGGCGTTTCCTCCTCGCCGTCCACGTCCTCGTCCAGCCGGGTGCGTCTGAAGCTGAACTCTAAAAAGGTCCTGGCGAAGGGCCCGGAGCGCTCCAAGGCCCGGCAGGTCCTGAAGAAGCTGGCGAGGAGCGCCCAGCCGCCGCCGCCGCACCGCCGGCCCCGAGACCAGAACCAGAGCCAGGACCGTCCCAAGGCCGTGACGCGCGCCTCGGCCCTGCAGAGCCACACCCAGAAGGTCCACTTCACCCGTCGCCTGCAGCACCTCAGCGCCGCCGCTGTGGTGGGCGGGGCCGCCCACGCGGCGGCGGCGCTCCCTCCGAGGATGCGTCTGAAGCCCCAAAGGTATCGTACCGACGACGGCCAGGCGCCCTCCTCCCCCCCAAAACACAGCGCTCGCTCAGCACCGCCCAAGCCTGCTTTAAACCCCGCCCCTGCTCTGACCTCAGCCCCGCCCACACCCCAAACCCCGCCCCTTTCTTCAGTTTTAGCTCCTCCCTGCCCCCCGGCGCCCTCCTCCTCCTCAGGTGTCGCTGTCGAGAAACAGGAAGAGCTCTGCCTCTCTGAGAGGCGGGAGGAGGCGGAGCTTGCAGGAGGAGGGGGAGGAGCTCTGGCGGAGCCTTCGTCGCGGCAGGCGGACTCCTCCTCCTCCTCCTCTCTGGACTCGGAGTGCAGCTCCACTGACACGTTTGACCTTCCTCCTCCCAGCGAGCTCCTCCTCCTTCAGAGCTCCTCCTCCTGCCCGCCCCCACCCTCCCCTCCTCCCCCCTCCGTCACGCCCCGCAGCTCCTCCTCCTCCTCCTCCGTGCTCTCCGCCGTCTCTCCCAAAGCGGAGCGGCCGGACCTGGGGCCGGGCGGAGCCGCGGAGGAGGAGGTGGGGGTGGGAGGGGGAGAGGCCAAGCGTCGGCGCAAGTCTTCCTCGTCGTGCCCCCCGTCCTCCGTCTTCTCCAAGTCGGTGTCCAAGTGCCCGGCGCCGGACGGGCGCACGGTGTGCGTGGGCGACATCGTGTGGGCCAAGATCTACGGCTTCCCCTGGTGGCCGGCCCGCGTGCTGGGCATCACCGTGTCGCGGCGCGGCGACACGGGGCTGGCGGTGCGGCAGGAGGCGCGCGTCTCCTGGTTCGGCTCGCCCACCACCTCCTTCCTCCCGCTCGGCCAGCTGGCGCCCTTCCTGGAGAGCTTCCAGTCGCGCTTTGACAGGAAGAGGAAAGGACCGTACCGCCGCGCCATCGCTGAGGCTGCCAGCGCCGCCAAGCAGCTCACGCCCGAAGTCCGAGCGCTGCTCACCCAGTTTGAGACGTAGTGTGTGTGTGTGTGTGTGTGTGTGTGTGTGAGTGAGAGTGAGAGTGTGCATGTTGGGGGGACCCCGCCCCCCTCTGCAGGAAGCCCTTACTGGACTGCTTCCTGTCTGGACTGCTGGTCTGGCTCTGTCTGCTTCTCTCTGATTGGACGGAGCGCTCCAGGTTCAGGCTCACCTGTCAGTGTGCCGCGTGTCTCCACTTAGGTCCTCCGTTTTAGCTGCTGCTGTTGCTAGGAGACGCTGGAAACTTCTTTTACTAACATCTGAGATATCTTACCTGCTGTTCTCTCTCTCTGTCACACACACACACGCACTCACACACACACACACATAGTCCGAAGGGGGCGGGGCTAACCTGTGTCCTCTGGGCCTTTAAAGTGATGTGGTGCTTCTCGTCAATACGAATGGAACAGTCAGTTTATATTTGTGTTGTCGTAGCGACGCCTGATCACCATTGAGCATGTGCAGCTGTCTACAGAGACGGGGCTGAGGCGAGATGTCTCACTCCTTAGCTCCCTTCATCATCATCTCTGGACAGAGCCTCTGTGCCGTCCGGTGAACGTGTTTCTGAAGAGCTTTTTAAACTCTCGTGTCTCAGTGTGATGAAGCTGCTGCGGTTCAAATCCCTGAGGGCGGCGCTGCAGGTCGAGCCAGGTTCATGTGACCTGCACACACCGTCAGCCTCATCACACTCGCCCACAAGGTTTTTTTTTTGTGAATTTTCTTGTGTTCTCAAAATCGTCCAGTCTGGCCCATCAGCGCCCCCCTGTGGAGAGAGCGTGTGCTTCACCACCGCCGTGCTCCAGAATGAAGGAAGTGGCTTTGGATCAAACAGCTACAACAGTGTGTTTCAAGAAAAAGAATGAGAATAAAGCCCTAAATTTTTGAAAAAAAACAACAACTTAGGAATCCAGACTTCCGTCTCCTCTCTGTCCGTGGCTCCACCTGTGCTGCCCCCTGCTGGCCGTGTCTCAGGCCTGCAGCTGATCCCCTCAGCAGATTCTACTCTGACATGGGATTCAGGAACAAGGAGATCCTGCTGATCTGAGCCCAGAATCAGCAGATTGTTTTCTCCTGAATCGGCCCAAGTCACAGCAGCGTCTCTTCAGAGTCCAGATGCTGAGGAGGAGATTGGGGTTCTGGACTCAAACCAGCAGGATTTCCTTCTGACTGAATCCCACAGGAGGAGAGCAGCTGGTTTTACCAGGTTTTTTTTCCTGTTAATTTATCACTTTATGTTTCTGAAGGATGCACAACCACACGTTCAGTCTGGGATTCATGAGCCACGCTGTTTTCCAGGCCTCTTGCTCACTAACGGGTGGAACTACTTTCTGGTATCTGCCACTCCCACACGACGGCTTCTCGCCGAACATTAGCCGACAGCCACGCCCGTCTGACCAATCAGAGCGAAGAGTGAGTCGTGTCCCTGTGGACAGGCAGGATGGGCTCCTCCTCCCTCACATCCTGTGGTGCAGCGCTCACTCTCTCCACAGGGAGGCGCTGACGGGTCAAACTTTAAACCCTCTGACCCCCGAGGTAGTTCACTGGATTTGTTGTCAAAACATGCAGGGAAAAGAGTCATGAGTAAATAAAATGAAGAAAAAAACGACTGGTACATTTAAAAAAAAAAAATGCAAAAAATTTGTGAACAGATTAAAAGAAGGTAAAACAAATGACCAGAACATACGTTTAAAAAAAAAAAAAAACCCTTGAGAAAACCCCCTGAACCCCAAAGACACTAAAGAAAACTGTTTGTTCCCTGTGGCACATTTCAGCTGCACAGCTCAGCGTGAAGTGATTGATTAGCCTCTGCCTCCTGATCGATCTGATCAGCTGCTGATCTGATCAGCGGTTTCCCGTCCGTCCCGCTCGTATGGAGGAGAAGCACCGCCGCCGCCGCTCACAGCCTCTCAGCGTTGTTTTCAGATGTTTTTTTTTTTTTTTTTCTTAAGTCGAGGAAACAACCTGAGCTTGATTTGAAATTGAATTTCCCTCTGAGGTCGTTTCAGTAACGAGCCTCAACCAGCCCTCTATGCAACACACACACACACACACACACACACACACATACACACCGTCTCTAAGCTAGCTAAACAGTGTACCTGTCAGATGACCTTTGACCCTGCCGGATGCTGCTGATTGGCTCTGACTGAACGTTTTGTAAAGTTATTCATTCCGGCAGCTCCCGTGTTTTTGTTTTTGTTTTGTTTTTTTTGTATGAGAAATCACTCGCCAAAAAAACTCAGACGTCCAAGCCGGCGGCAGGAGCTGTGGTTCCGCCGCCGTCGGACACCTGGATCACTGATCTGTGTTGCTGCAGCGGTTCAGTTCTGCCGGTTGTGTTCTCTGTACGTTCTGCTGAGGAACCGCCGTGTTTCCGCCGGGTTCCACTTCCTTTTCTTTTTCCTGCGTGCCAAACACTACGGGCCTCCGTCTGGCTCTCACACTCGCCTCCAAAACACCTCCTTATTTATTTTGTAGTCACACGCTGACAGACGAAGGCGCCTGATAGGTTCAGTTTGTTTTAGAGGAAATGTAACACAATGAGAGACGGCTGCCCAACATGCGGACCGGGGCCCCGAGCCGGGCCGCGGGCCTGCCAGCATCGGTCTGACCATATTGAGTCTGAGGTGTAGCAGGTAACCACACTACTGTACAGACAGGCGCAGGTAGGACGCACTGAGCAGGATGTGTTGTGATGATGATGATGATGATGATGATGATGGCGGCTCCTCTGTTTTGTTCTGCCTCTGCTGTTCTTCTGTTTCCGTTTTTGTTCCTCAGACTCTTTTTACCGTCTGTTTGCAGATCAGAGATTCTGTCTAGGAGATGACACGACTCAAACAAACAAACTTAAGATAATGGAAGAAAAAAGGACAAAAGTGATAAGAAAAGCCCAGCTGATGAATTGACTTGTGTAAATGTTTTTTTTCTGATGTTTTAAAAAAAAAAAAATCTATAAATAAACTGTCAAACTTCCAGAACTCTTTTACGTAGTCGTCGTCATTTGGGGAAGTGGTTTCATTCTTTCTATCAGTTGCACAGCGAGAGCCGCAGGGAGTCTGAATCCTCCGCAGGGGGGCGGGGCCAGACAGACAGGACAGATTTCTCACCTGCAAACAGATTTTGGTAAATCGGGTCTTCAGGGTTGTGTTTCCGGAAGTCTCGGCAGCAACAGCCGTCTGTTCTGTTCCATCTGACTCAATGGAACGGCGTGTTGCTGCCGAGACCCTGCTGGACACCGCTAAATTATCACCTGCCAAATACTGAGGTATCACCTGCCAAATACTGAGACTAGCAGATAAATACTGAGGTATCACCTGCCAAATACTGAGACATTAGCAGAAAAATACTAAAATATCACCTGCCAAATACTGAGACATTAGCAGATAAATACTGAGGTATCCCCTGCCAAATACTGAGACTAGCAGATAAATACTGAGGTATCACCTGCCAAATACTGAGACATTAGCAGAAAAATTCTGAAATACCACCTGCCAAATACTGAGACTAGCAGATAAATACTGAGGTATCACCTGCCAAATACTGAGACATTAGCAGATAAATACTGAGGTATCACCTGCAAAATACTGAGTCATTAGCAGATAAAGACTAAATTATCACCTGCCAAATACTGAGACATAAGCAGATAAATACTAAAATATCACCTGCAAAATACTGAGTCATTAGCAGATAAATACTAAATTATCACCTGCCAAATACTGAGTCATTAGCAGATAAATACTAAATTATCACCTGCCAAATACTGAGTCATTAGCAGATAAATACTAAAATATCACCTGCCAAATACTGAGACATAAGCAGATAAATACTGAGGTATCACCTGCAAAATACTGAGTCATTAGCAGATAAATACTAAATTATCACCTGCCAAATACTGAGTCATTAGCAGATAAATACTAAAATATCACCTGCCAAATACTGAGACTAGCAGATAAATACTGAGGTAACACCTGCCAAATACTGAGACATTAGCAGATAAATACTAAAATATCACCTGCCAAATACTGAGACATTAGCAGATAAATACTGAGGTAAAGCCTGCCAAATACTGAGACTAGCAGATAAATACTGAGGTATCACCTGCAAAATACTGAGTCATTAGCAGATAAAGACTAAATTATCACCTGCCAAATACTGAGACATAAGCAGATAAATACTAAAATATCACCTGCCAAATACTGAGACTAGAAGATAAATACTGAGGTATCACCTGCCAAATACTGAGACATTAGCCGACAAATACTAAAATATCACCTGCCAAATACTGAGACTAGAAGATAAATACTGAGGTATCACCTGCAAAATACTTTTTTTTATGCCTCCGGGGCAGCGATGGGCGTTGTGTTTTCAGGTCCTTGTGAACATGATATCTCAGCAACGCTCAAAGACAAACTTGTTAGATTTTGGTGGTCAGAGGTCAAAGGTCAAGGTCACTATAGCCTCACCAAACACACTTCAGATGGCTAACACACCCAGGGTTGGCTGACACCTGGATGGACATCAGGTTCCTTGTGTTGAGATGCTTCTTCACCTGAGCAAATCGTTCTGATGAGTTTTCTGCAAAAACACCTTCCTGCCGCCATCCCGCAGCATGACTCAGCATTTTGACGGCTGGCAGCATGACTCAGCATTTTGACCGGCTGGCAGTGGGACACGGGTTCTGCTGATATGGAGCTTCAGGTCATGTGACTGAGCTCTCCATCAGTCATCTGAGCTCCTCTGCATGTTTCTCACCAACAATATACCTGTCATTACATTCACCACACACACACACACACACACACACACTATGAGTCTGACACACCTGGATGGAAACTGACACCAGGCAGGATCTCTAGTTTTTTTTTTTTTTTTTTTTTTTTTTTTTTCCAGATCATTTTTTCTGTCTGTCTGTAGTCTGTAGTCAGTCTGTCTGTCAGTCAGACAGTCTGTCAGTAGTCAGTCAGTCTGTAGTCAGTCTGTCTGTAGTGATAAACTGCAGAGCTCCTGCCATGCAGCAGCAGCAGAACACACAGTGCTGAGTAGGAAACCAAAAAATTACAACAGGAAACAATAACAGCAGGTCAGACTAGTGTATCTATAGTGACCTGTAGTGATCTCTGGTGATCTGTAGTGATCTGTAGTATGTGGTCAGTATGAAGAGCATTGCAGAGGTCAAGCTCAGGACCAGCTGCTGGGCGTCCCGTCGGGTTAAAAAACGTCTCGCCTCAGCGGTGCTGAGTAACTGGAACAAATGTTTGGCTTAAAAAAATGAAGTCAGTGTAAGAACATCAAACATAAGATAAAATGGAATTAAACAAAATAAAGAGAAAATATATTGTTTATTGTCTCAGCTGCTGCATCACATGACCCTCGCTCTCAGTCTGTGGTGTTGTTGCTGCCCATTCACTCCTGAACTCAAGCCCCGCCCCCGATGACATCAGAGGGGCAGGGCTATGGCGTGTGTGTGTTCATGCGTGTGCTCACCGCAGTGGCGTAACTTCCAAACCGATGCTCGGATTTTCACCAAATTTGGTGGGAGGGTTGGTCTCGGGCTGAACTCGTCACACTCCTGGCTAAAAGTGGACGTGGTATTTCACCAAAAGTCACCCAACTTTCCAGTGAAATAGCGCATCATCACAAAAATTTTCCCTGAGCTAAGGTACAATATATTAACTTCTGATATGGATCGAGCCACGCCCACTTCCTCACAGGCCACGCCCACTTCTGGTTGTGCTCATCATTACAGATTCCAGCTCCACAGAGATATTAGCTCCACTGACATTGTGTCCTTACAGTGTGTGTGTGTGTGTGTGTGTGTGTGTGTGTGTGTGTCGGAGTAAGCACGTTTACTTACTTTGTCATGAAATGTAAAATGACAATGCAAAGTCAACAAATCTAAAATCTCTCTCCTTCTCTCTCTCTGTGTCTCTCGCCCAGTGCTGCCACAGTGAAGGGTTGCTGATGGGGACAATCAACACATTGCCTTTGGTGGAGGCTGTCCAATCAGAGGGAAGAGGAGGCGGGACTTTAATAATTATTCTTATTTAAGTGAAGATTCTATATTTATAAAGAGATGCTGTTTGATGTTTGGTTTCTTCCAGAGGGGAAACGTAGAAAGTTGATAAATGTTGATCTGATCATTTTGAATTTTTATTTTAATCCTTGAGTGTTTCCATGGAAACGAATCAGACTATCAGCTCATGTCCTCATTCAGGTTTTGTTCTGGTTGAACTGATATTTGGCTGCTACTGGACAGACTGAGACAGACTGGTTGGTTGATGTGAAGCCAGCAGGTTGTAGCAGCTGGAGGGTGGAGTGATGTCGTGGACCCCCTCAGGACCCACACGAGAAAAGATATTTGGTTTGTTTTGAGAACCGAATCGTCCAGATGTTGTCCCTTGAATGCTTAGGTTCCATCATCGTGATCGCATCATCGTGATCACATCATCATCATGTTCCAGTTAACAGTGTCAGTCCCACCTCCTCCTACAGGTGTTCAACAAAACATCAGCTGATCTCTGAGTGAGATACATTTGCATACATTGCATTATGAAGCTCTACTTAGAACCTTCTTAAGATCCAACAGTGAAAAATGTAAATTCTTGCAATTTTTCAACTGGTCTTAAAATTTTGATCGGGAGTGTATCAACCACAGTTCAGCAGAATACTACGTCATCAAGTACACACACACACACGAACCCTGTCCCTGTCCCTTACCCTGTCCCTAACCCTTACCCTGACCCTTACCCTGACCCTTTTCCTGTCCCTTGCTCTTACCATCCCTGACCCTGACCCTGCTCCTGTTCCTGTCCCTAACCCTTACCCTTACCCTGTCCCTGTTCCTGTCCCTTGCTCTTACCCTGTCCCTGACCCTGACCCTGTTCCTGTCCTTTGCTCTTACCCTGACCCTGTTCCTGTCCCTTGCTCTTACCCTGTCTCTGACCCTTACCTTGACTCTGTTCCTGTCCCTGTCCCTTGCCCTTACCCTGTCCTTGACCCTGTCCCTGTTTGTGACCCTGTCCCTGACCCTTACCTTGACTCTGTTCCTGTCCCTGTCCCTTGCCCTTACCCTGTCCTTGTCCCTGTCCCTGATTGTGACCCTGTCCCTGACCCTTACCTTGACTCTGTTCCTGTCCCTTGTTCTTACCCTGTCTCTGACCCTTACCCTGACCCTGTTCCTGTCCCTTGCTCTTACCCTGTCCTTGACCCTGTCCCTGACCCTTACCCCATCCCTGTCCCTTACCCTTGCCCTGTCCAAGACCCTGTTCCTGTCCCTAACCTTTACCCTGTCCCTGACACTTACCCTGACTCTGTCCCTTGCCCTTACCTTGTCCCTGTCCCTTACCCTGTCCCTGACCCTGTCCCTAACTCCCCATAAACTGCGTGTCCAACCATCTGTAGGAGGGAGGGGGAAGAAATTGATTCAAGTTTTTTTCTTGGATGATTTTTATATCACCACGCTGACCCAGAATTGACATTTTCTCTTTTTTTGAGGGCATTTTTATTTATTTGAGGTGGAAATAAATATTTATGTTATGACACAAACAAGAAGATGTGTTTGCGGGAATCATGCAGATCATATCAAGAATTACAGACGGCCAAAAACAACAAAATCAAAAACAGAAACAGACAAAACAAAACAAAAAAAAACTTGGCACCTGGCCCTGTGTGTTGAAGGAACAAACCTTAAAGCTCAAAGTGAATTTGACTTGATGTGTGTGTGATTCAGCTACAAAGAGTCACTGTTAAATATTCTTTATAAACAATCAGCCATCATGTGAAAGCTGGATGGACGGCAGATTTCTTTTGTTTAAATGCTCTCATGCACGTTGAGCAAACTGGCTTGATTTCTTTCAGAGAACAAGGTGGAAAGGCAATGAGCAACTGAGCAAGAAATACAGAAATACAGCAACATTGTCAAGAAATCATTAAAAAAAAAAAGTTAGAAGAAAATGGCCTGGAAATTAAATAAAAGAGAAAATAGAGACAAAGAAAAGAAAATTAACTGGAAATGGCACAAAAAGCAGAGAAAGTGATAGAAAACTAAATTTATTTATAATGAGTATAAATATTTAAAATCATGTTACAGGAAAAAATATGTATATGTTTATTTATTGGCTAATTTTCAGGTGTATTTTTTCTTTTTTTAGATTTGCGGGTCTTTTCGGGGGGGGGGGGGGGGTGATTTAAGCTTAATCATTTGCTCGTTTGTTTTTGTGTTTTGTTTTGATTTCTTTTTTCTGACACATTTACATGATGGGCTGAGGCTGCGTTCAGACGCCTTGCACACACATTCAAAAGAGATCTGACGTCCATCTGGGCTTCAAAGGCAAAAAATATGAACGAAGAAATAAACAATAAGTGATCCAAAACAGCAGACAGTGTCATATCTAATCACAATAATTACAGAATGGGCACCTGAGTGCAGAGACTGTGTCTTCACAGCAGGAGGCGCACAGCAAAACTGTCATGGAAAAAAGGCAAATAGAAAATTGAAAAAAAAAAAAAAAATTACCAGGACAAAAATTAGGGTAAAAATGTTTCCAAGAAAATGACAAGAAAAGTATTTAGTGATTAAAATTATGTATACCCAAGTCAGATCAGTGATGCTGGATTAGCTTTTGAACTGCTCCTCATGTTGCTGAGGGCCCCTGGACGGCCCTCCAGGTCCCTCGGGGGCCCCTGCACCCCAGCTTGACCCCCCCTGCTGCGGGAAACAGGATGTGACCTCGCCTTGAGATCTGATTGGGTTAAACGAGGGGAAACAAGTGATGCTATTTATTTTAAGTGGAACTCCTCCCACTGTCATCCTGTGGCGCTGAGACTCCGCCCACAACCTCCAGACTCCTTTCAGACACACACACAGAGACACACACACCTTTTTTTCTGATTTTCTGGTGAATTTGTAATTTTATTTGTATTATTTATTTGCTGTTTTTTTTGTTTGTTTGTTTGTTTGTTTGTTTGTTTTTTGGATCAAAGGCTTAAATACTTTTTGAATGAATTGAAACACAAAAACTGACCCAGCATCAGTGATCTGACCTTTAAATAGAGCACTTTAATCTTCTGGATTTTGGATAATTGTCATTATTGTTATTATTATTACTTTAATTATTATAGCGTCCTGGTAGTTTGACAGAAATCCAGTGAGCTGTCTCAGGTGTCAAAGGGTTAATTAAAAAAATCTACAGTAGTGATTATTGATTATTGACTATTTGAACACGTACTGTTTGCTGGACAATTCCACAATGAACTCAAACCAGAATGTCTTTTCACATCAGAGTCACTTCCTGGGGCCCGGGGCCTCACGGGGGGGCCCATGAGCTTCCCTGTAGCGCCCCCTGCAGGCCCTGCGGGGTCACACGGTGCTGGGGGGAGGGGGGGCAGCTGCAAACGTGAACATACAGAAGAAATGATACTGGTATTATTATTATTATTGTAAATCTGTACAAAAGATCAGTGCAATAAAGATTGCATGTTCCCACTGCTGTCAATTTACTCTCCTTTATTTGTTGTCATTTTAATGTTTTATTGTTTCACGTTATTTGGTTTTACTGGTTGAGGATTGAAGCAAAATGAAAAAATCAGTCGATCGATTGATCACTATGAGCTCGAGCTGTGAGACGGTGATGGGATCAATATGTCTTCCTCTGTCTGATCACGCTGATCACATTCTGTTATTGATCCTTCACTTCTGATCAGTTGAACGTCGTCTCTCTGACACGTGACTGACAGAAGAAACAGCAATAACTGTGAATACAGAACCGATCGTAAAGAAAAATACAATTAAAATAACCGTATGCAACAACTATTGACATAAATAAAATTAAAAATAAACCTTTCCCTTTAAAACGGCCATCTCTCGTCGTGACGTCATAGCACCCGATTGGCTGTGTTTCCGGAAGCGGAAGTGTGCTGAGTGTGCGGTGCGAGCGGAGCAGGTGAGCAGGTGAGCAGCTTCTCTCCTCTCGAGCGCTTTTACGGTTTGAAACTCCAAACTCTGTCAGCCTTTCAGGTAAAACGCTTCCGGTTCCTCCGCCCGTCGCGAGGCTCCGCGAGCCCAACAGCTTCCGGTGTCGGTCGGGTTGTTTTGATGGTCACGGACGGAGCACAAACAAACAAACAAACAAACAACACAACACAACAGCCGACAGAGAGCCGAACCGATCAGCCGATCAGTGATCGATCAGGCGGCCAGGTGCCGAGAGCAGCAGGTGAGTCAGGGCCAGCACGTGCAGCGCGGGGGTAAACACGGAAATAAACAAACAAACAAATAAACAAAATTCTCAGGATCAAAGACGCAAATTCATGAAAAAACTCACGAATTAGTTTAGTTTAGACAAATTTACTAATCCCAAAGGTTCAGTTCAGTTCAGCAGTCCGCCCAGACCACACACACACACACACACACTTAACACACGCACATACATAACACACACACACATAGCACACACAAACACACAAACACATACATAATACACACACATAACACACACACACACACACACACACACACACATAATACACACACACACACACACACACACACACACTCAGCTACCTGGAGACGACACGGCCTCTGACAGCAGAGAGAAGGAAATGATCATGGTCAGACATAAAATCAATCAATAATAAATAATCAATCAATAAATAGGCAGACTCCATGTTAAAGTGAT